>NC_056751.1:531592782-531617782 GCF_019279795.1 Protopterus annectens | reverse complement strand
TATCCTCTGGGCCAGTTTGGTAATGCACTTACCCCTGTGGCTTCCTCCTATCTGCCATCATCTGTGTAGCCATCTTTTTTTTTGTCATAACCACCCCTTATGCCCTGTCTTACATTCTCACCCATCCTCTTCTCATCTGTCCTCTCCATCCTTTGTGAACTCTCCATATTTTATGGAAACCCCCTATTTGTCTTGTCTTTTTATATGCTGTACCATAACCTTCATCTTCCCTAACTGATATCACTACCCCTGCTTTCCTAAATACTGCCTCTCATATATTGCAGAAAAAGAGGGTCTATCCCCATCAAAAAGTTGATATACCCTCCTCTCCCACCTTCTTTTGCTAAGCTGTCTTTTGTACTCATCCTGTGTTTTCCTTATTTTCACTTTCTTGTTTTTCTTACTCTTCTGCCCCCTCTTCCATATAAATCCACTAAACTAGTTTCTCGTAATGGACAGGTTTATGTTACGGCTGCTGGGACAGTGGGTTGAGTTGCATGAAAGCACTGCTATGGCAAGATAAGTGCAACATCTTGATACAAAGTCTTGTAATATTAGCACAAGGCTACATTTCTCTGCTTGCTTAGTCGGTACACACGACTTTCACATGTCTGAATGCCTTATGTGTTTGTGCAGGACCTCAACTGCACATTTTCTTTGATAGCTTGGAACAGTTTGGTTGAGTGGTTCAGTGAAAGCTGCTCAGTTGTCCCTGATTTTGCATAACATCTCTGATTTTGCTTCCTATTTTTGCCCTGTCCATCATAAACTTTTTGATTTTCTGGTACTCGGTCAATAATGCCAGACATTCATTCTTCTTTTCCAGAAAATGCAAAACCTATTGTTTAATTACCTTTTTATGTGAATTAGACTAATATTTAAAACAAATTCACCAGTTTTGGACCTTCGTCCATAATTACTGTTGGCTTTATCCAGAATTGTTGTCAAAGGAAGTTAAGCAGCATGAGCTGCTTATGTGCGAGAGCCATCGCTGCTTTGTTCAAACATTCCACATTTGCATTATATGTAGCATTGCTGTTCATCAGTTTCACTTTCACTTTTGTACACTCCATGACAATGACTATCGCTAGTTGTCTTTTCTTCAGATGAGTAAAGAAATACAGCATGAGATTGATAAGTACAATAGCATTTCTTATTCCTAAACAGTTGTTTTCCATGGTAACATCATTAGGGGCAGTTCTGATCAATATACCATATCACTGACGCACAAATTGAATGCTAGGATGTGAAAGTGGGATGTTTCATATTGTGGTGTTTGATGCAGTGTCGCTATTTTAGTGACAACCAATGTGACACTTGGTGGTGTTGCCGCTGTAATCGAATATAGAAGTATTGAGTGTAATGGAGAGCACTGAACACCATGTAAGTGTAGGTACAGATTAGTAGGCAGGTGTATTTTGCTTGGTAACCATCTTAGCTATTTTCTTTTCGCCTGAACCAGTAGCTACTTTTCTTTACTTGGATGGATAGGTAGAATGACAGGTAGACAGCAAGACAAAAGACAGAGAGAAAATAGGGCAGATAGATTTTCTCCATGTGGTCCAGCACTTTTCTTTTATTAAGACTGATAGAAAGACAGATAAGATTAGATAGATAGATAGATAGATAGACAGATAGATAGATAGATAGATAGATAGATAGATAGATAGATAGATAGATAGATAGATAGATTGATTTTTCTTTGTGTGGTCCAACATTATTTTTTATTTAGACTGATAGACAGACACAGACAAGATTAGCTAGATAAACAGAGAGAGATAGACAGTTAGATAAATAGGTAGACAGATGGACAGATAATTAAATGTGTTAGTAAGAGGGGTTGCTAATCCTTCAGTTCCTCAGCATCTAATATTTTATTTTGAAGACTGAGGGAAGGCTGACTCTTGTACGAAGACCCTTGCAAATAGAAATTAAAATAAACATCTCTTGTCAGATTGACTGTGTGTTGACGGTTGCTAGGATGTTGCTACTCTTTCAATCTCCTGAATCTATCAGAATGATGAGGTGGCTGTCAAACGGCATCTCAGTCATTAATATTCAGCTGCAAAGATAAAGTAGTGGAGTCCAGCATTCTCAGTTGCGGCAGAATTCTCCATGTGTGCAGAAGCAGACACAAAGGGCATTGTTTGACTTTCTGTGTGTGAACTAACATTTGCTTTGTTAATGCTGCTCCATATCATGGCAGAGTAGTACAGCAGAAAGGAACTTCATTTCATTCAGTAAAACAGCCTAATAAATGTTATTTTTTCCTCTCTGTAGTATCCCCCCCACAGACATGGTGAGAAAGATTTCATTATTAATAACTGTCAGTATGGCTTAGAGTAAGACACTGGTATCAAATTCTTCCTGTGCAATAAAAGGTGGCTTGTATTTTTTTCTTACCTATATGTTAACAGAGTAAGCCCAATGAACAGATTGTCCCTTTTCAATTGCAACCTAGGAGCACCGAATAGTTATTTATTTATTTGTACTTTGATTGCTGGTAAGTCAGCTGGTCTTTTGACCATTTTCATGACCTAGGCTCACAGACAATTGCAGTACAAAAATGGCACAATATGATACATAAGGTACACGACATAAGGTACACGAAGCAGAAGTATTCCATACGTAGAGTAGATGCAGTCATAATAGTGGAAGAGTTGTTGGTAAAGCCTTTTATATTCAAAAGAACATCATAACACAAAATAATTTAGGTAAATAGTATCAGGCATTAATGAGTGATTATGCAATATTACGATGAGCAGGATTTACAGATTTAGAATGTTGTAGCAAATCATATGAAGAATAAGAATGAAATAACTTGTCCTTGAATATAAATGTACCAAGAATATAGCTATCAAGAGTCAAAAAAACTCTTGGAGGAACATTCTTCTTGCAAGTGGTCCTTCACTTTGGATTTAAATACCTTGAGTTCATTATGTGCCCTGATTTCCAGCTGGCTGGGCTATGTTTGCAGAAGGCTTTTTCATCAACAGTTGTTTTAAATTGTGGAGAGCTAGTGTACTGTTGTCATCAAGGGTAGATCTTAGGGTGTACTTTGCTTCCCTGACTGAAAGGGTGCTTTTCAAAGGTGAACAGTGAGCCAAGCTGATTAATTTTAATGTAAGCATATTCAGTGACAGAACTGAATGGGTAGCCATTTAGCCATTTACCTTTGTGTAAGAGATCACAGCAGTGAAATGTATTGTAAGTCAGTGGTGTAAATATACAGATTTTGTTTTCACTAGCTGGAGTTATTGAGTATTAGTGCCTGGTTTGGCAGTACAATAGTGGAAGAGCATATTAAGTTTTGATATCAGATTATTTCTGGTAATTGTTTGGTGAGCTATAGGGAGATCAGGTGTGAGATTCTGTAACAGAGTTTTAGTAGGGCAAGAGTTACGTTAATAGTTTTTTCTATATCTGTGGTAAATGACAAGGATAGTTCTAGAAGTGCTCCAAGCTATTTTTATTCGGTGACAATAGGGATGGTGATATTAGAGTTATCTTTTAGTGAAATAGATGGGAATGTTTTCATTTTTTGTATAGTACCATTACACTAGATTTACTGGTATTAATAATAAGTTTATTTTGAGAAGACAGAAGATACATATGATTGCAAGGGTTATTGCAAAACTGCATGGATTTTGTTGCACTGTGAAAATATGATATAATAATTAAGGAGTACTACTTTAAAGTGTAGAAGTCATAGGTAAGGTAATTTATGAAGACAGAGAATAACACAGGTCCAAGGACTGTACCTTGAGGAAGTAGGTGAATAAAGATACAAGGAATCAAACCCTGTACCTTGCGTGCAGGAAGCAGCTCATTAACAAGTCAGAGCTTTAATCCTCTATCCTAATGGCCAGCCTGCTGCATGCAGTCAGTCATTCCTCAAGTACTTCAGCCCTATTACCAGTCTCAAACACCAAAAGAGCCTGTGGCTACTTGGTGACCCCTCTCAACCATGGCCTAAAACCATAGAAAATGTCTTTAGTGATTTTAAGTTTTAATTTTATTACCTTCTTTTGTCCATAAATCAGCAACAAAGAGCTTGCAGCCCTGACTGCAGTCAGTAAAAAGGGAGAGCTGTTACTTACTCCTCCTTCTACCTTTAAATACATCTGTGTTTGTGCTGAAGGTAAACTGATGCGCCTAATGGGTAATGACAGTCACATATATTAAAAAACAACAAAATCTCCATGGTCTCACTAAAGGTATGAGGGTCCTTACAATCCTATCCTCCCCCTATTTACCTCAGTGCTCCCAACTACCATGCAATTAGAACTTGAAGCAACATACAATTTAGCTATGGCATGCTTGCATGTGACTTGATATCACATGTAAACAATGCTGACAAAACTGGTTGGGCAGGAATTCCATGACAAACATCATATTTCTTGGCCCTGAATAAAGGCCAGGGAACATTATGCTACTTGTTCGTAAGTCATGCATTTTTAGTAGCCTGTGCACTAAATGCCGGGCATTGTTTTAACTTATGACATTTTACTTTTTAGTTTATGACATCAGGTGAACTTCTACTAATTTTACTAATTACTTGTGACCTGTGCTGATCTCTTGTTTCCAGTTCACGTACGACCTGAACATAGGGTTATGATCAACTCCACAGTGGTGAAATGCAGCTTATAACTGCCACGGTATTAACAGACTACATTACAAATACAACTGAGAGAGATGTTTAATCTATAAAGGGGGAAGACAGCAAATTTTAAGTTCTTTTTTGTTTGCCAAACAGGTGATTAGTACTAGCTTTTAATCTAGGAATGGAATACTAGTCTGTTTGTGCATACGTTTTGCGCTGTATGAGCTGGTAACCATAGCAGTACGACTGCCACCTGGGTAGCTCATATCGCACAGAGACCTGGAACTCACTATTCTGGTTATTAATCTTCTGCCTCGTACTACACTTTGCAAGTTAAGCAAGAAAACTATACTTTACATCTCTAATGGTGTCCAAAATGCTCTCATTTCTTTTTATTAACAATAGGTGAATCCCAAACACTTTCTATTATTGAAGAAGATTATTCTGCATACACACACACACACACACACACACACACACACACACACACACACACACACACATATGCACATAGAGAACGTCGCAATACATTTGTCAAGGGCTACAGCTTGCCAAAATAAAGCAGGTGGATGCATTTTATATATCTATTATTTATTTATTTATTTGTGTATTTATTTGACATTTGTTGACCGGGTTAGTCCAGCTGGGTCAGAGCCCTTTTTCAGTGGAAACCTGGGGAGAAATGCTCCACAATTACATAGATACTCTACATAACTACATTGACGTAAAACATAGTTATTTAAACAAAAGTTACAAGAAGAGAAAACCAAAAAAAGATGCTAAGTTTAAAATGAGTAAATCAAAACTTGGAAGCCTCACCAGAGCTAACTGCCCACGATAAAACACAAGTCCATTGAAAAAAGCAGCTTCCACCAAATGGAATGAGATATTTATTCAGCACCAGAACGAACCATAAATATTAAAAATACAGAAAAACAAATAAAATCCAACAGTGAGCGCTTTCGGGTTGTTACCCTTCTTCAGACAATTCTTCACCAACATGAAAGTATATTTAAATCACCTTTCAACCAATCATAAGTCAGTATTGTATCCGCCTTTTCTTCTGGGCAGGTTTTATTGGAAAAACCTCATTGAGGCCAGGAAACCTATGTGCTGTTAGTTCTATAATCCATCTGTTTTCCTCACATTAAGTTAAGGTTAATGAAAGAGCTATTGAGTATGGTTCTGGAATACAATGCCTTTGTTTGTAGAGGTAAATATTATAGACAGACACAGGGGGTAGCCATGGGCACCCCCCTGTGCAAATACCTATGCAAATTTGGTTTTATTATTCTGGGAGAGGCAATTTGTGTTTGGACATTCAAATAAATGGAGGGATAAGGTATATTTATATCAGCGATTTATGGATAATATTTTTTTGCTATGGGGGGGGGGGGAAGAGGCAGAACTGGTTAATTTTGTTAGCTCTTTAGAAACATCCACTACCTTCCTTAAATTTACTATGAACATTTCCAGACGTGAGATAGAATTTCTAGATATTAGATTGTTGCAGGATGAAAGGGGCTTTAAGACAACACTTTTTAGAAAAGACTGTTGGAAAAACAGTCTGCTAGTACGGGACAATATGCACCCCCAGTACACCTTTAACAATATAGTTAGAGGACAGTTAAGTAGGATATCCAGACTTTGTACAGAAGATGAGGACTCTGAAATAAAAACAATGCAATTACAAGACAATTTAGTAGAAAGGGGCTATGACAGACAGAAGGTGAGACAAACCTTTGCAAGGCAAAAAATACTGAAGCGAGATAGAATTAGGCCCTGGTTAAATTCCAGTGGGGAAGGGGACTTAAACACTATGAAATGGAAACAGTAAAGTAGAGGTCCAAGGCTCATGTTTACTTATAGTAGTAATATACATGGAGTCTGTAACATAATAAGAAATAATTGGAAGATATTAGCTCCAGATGAAAAAATGAGCGGAGTAGTAGGGACAGCACCTTGCTTTGGGTTCAGGAGAAATAAGAATCTGAAAGATCTATTGAGCCGTGAAGGTGGAGAAATACAAGAAGGGTTCTAAACCCTGTGGCTCCTGTAAAGCCTGCAGTCATAGTAATGTAAATACTGAATTTATTCATCCCAGCACTGGTAAAAGTTATTATTTTGTAGAAAATGCAAACTGTAGATCCATGAATGTGATTTATGTAGCGACATGTCAACTCTGTACCTGTTATTATATAGAAAAAACTAACTGGATGCTTAAGACGAGAATTTTAAATTATTTATCAGCCATAAGGCTGAATAATGAACATACTGCTCTATTTAGACATATTTCAGTTTCTCCAAGTCATTATTTTAAATTTATGGTCATTAGGTACATACAAAAAGGGAAAAGAGGGGGAGATATAGTGAATAGAACCGAATATGAGGAAAACAGATGGATTATAGAACTAACAGCACATAGGTTTCCTGGCCTCAATGAGGTTATTCCAATAAAACCCGGCCTGAAGAAAAGGTGGATACAATACTGACTTATGATTGGTTGAAAGGTGATTTAAATATACTTTCATGTTGGTGATGAATTGTCTGAAGAAGGGTAACAACCCGAAAGTGTTCACTGATGGATTTTATTTGTTTTTCTGTATTTTTAATATTTATGGTTCGTTCTGATGCTGAATAAATATCTCAATCCATTTGGTGGAAACAGTTTTTTCTATGGACTTAAGTTTAAAATGAGATTGCAAATAAATTGTAAAAATCAGCAAAGTACACCTAGTACAGAGTAAAAGGTAAAAAAATAACAAAAATGTACATTCTTTATCATCAGTCCAGCTGAATGGTAGCACTGGGAAAGAACTAGTTAGGCACAATCATTTCTGTTTGCATCTATAGAAAATGCAGGTATAAGGTAGGGAAATTATAACAAGTAGGAGTAATGTAGAGAAACATAGTGGAAGAGGAAGGAAGTAGGGTGACACAGGTATGGGAGAAGGGAGGGAGGCAGGTTGGCAGTGAGGAGTAAGGTCAGTCTGGGGGATGATTACACTGATATAGTCTTGTATTGCTTAGGTGTTTTTTTTACTGCATTTCTGAACTGGTGTTTGGGCTTAATATTTTGAATGTCTAGTGGAAGTTTATTCCAGTTCTCAGCTGGGGAATAGCTGTAAAGATTTTTGCCGATGTTGATCTTTGGCTTGTATATGGAAAGGAGATGTTGTTCTGATATCCAAAGCATCCTAGGTGGGGAGTAGGAGGAGATAATAGAGGTAATGCTGGACAGAAAGAAGGCTGGTGCAGTATAGAGTGAATTATCTGAAGCTGAGAGAGGAGAAGGTTATGGGGAAGCTCTAACCAGTTCAGTTTCCTGAGTGCTAAGCAGTGATGAGAATAGTATGGAAGCTCAGCAGCAAATTTGGCAACCTTGTTGTAGGTGGATTCTAATTTAGTGAGGAGTGTGGTTTGTAAGTTGGTGAGGATTTGAGAGCCGTACCGAAGGGTTGGTAGTAGGTAGGCATGGAATAGGGATGTCTTGGCTTTACTGGATAAAACATTTTTGTTCCTGTAAAGGAGTCCAAGTTTTTGGTAGGTTTTGTTAATGTTACTGAGTACATGTAGGTTAAATTTCATCTGGGCATCAATAATGATCCTGATTAGTTTGGTTTGAGTTTCAAATGCGATGGGTGTGTTATTTTGGGTCGTGACAGAGAAAGAAGGTTTTAAATGATGCATTGTTTTTGGGGCAAAAAGCAAGAGTTTAGTCTTCTTTGAGTTTAAGATTAGATGGTTTTGGTTGAGCCAGTTTTCAATAGACAAAAAGGAGTTCTGAGTTGTAGTCTGAGTTGTAGTGTGGTAGTATCGGTGTTGGCATTAGGAAGATTGGTTAGTTGCTAATGGAGTCTATAAAATAGGAGCTAGAGTTAGTAGCAGTTTTGAGAGGAGTGTTTGTAGGGCTATGTTGGGGAGAGGAGGGGTTGCCTGGATTAAGGATTTGGTTAATTGTATGCCAGAATTTCTTCGGGTTGGTATCGGTTATGGTGATGACTGTGGATTCATCAGCATATTGTAACACTGATGACTGTGGTGTGGAGGTAGATAATTGATTGGTAAAAATATTAAATAGTAGTGGGCCCAACACTGACCCTTGGGGAACTCTCATGTTTATAGAGAGTTCTAGGGAGATAGCAGAAAGCTATTTTACAGATTGGAAACAATTGCTGAGGTAACTAGAGAACCATGAGATAGTAGAGGTGGATAGGTTGAGCTCAGAGAGTTTATTTAAGAGAAAGGGGTGAGAGACAGTGTCAAAAGCTTCTGAGAGGTCAAGAAAGAGGCAAGAGACTAGTTTGTTCTGGCCTCTGGCTTGTGAGATGGTGTTGATGAAGGATATGAGGGAAGTAGTGGTACTGTGACTAGGGTGAAATCCATGTTGAGTGGGGGTGATTAGGTTTTCTTGTATGAGGTTTTGTAGGATTTGTTTATGCACACATTTATTCAGGATTTTAGAGAGGGGTGACAGAATTGCAATGGGCCTAAAGTTGGATAAGTCAGTAGAGCTGCCACCTTTATGGATGGGTAAGGTGTACAATTTTTTTCCAGATTGCAGGTACTTTGGCCTCAGTAATGGATTGGTTAATGAGAATAGACATGGGTAGGGCTATGGAGTTGGCTGCTTTCTGGAGAAAGAGTGGAGGGAGACCATCTGTTGAGGGGGAGCAATGGTTAAGTTTAAGAAGTGGGGATTTAATGTAGTTGGTGGATACAGTTTTCAGGAAGAAGGCTGAGGAGGTGTTGGAGGGTTTAAGAGGGTTGGTGAGTGTGGTAGTATCGGTGTTGGCATTAGGAAGATTGGTTAGTTGCTAATGGAGTCTATAAAATAGGAGCTAGAGTTAGTAGCAGTTTTGAGAGGAGTGTATGTAGGGCTATGTTGGGGAGAAGAGGGGTTGCCTGGATTAAGGATTTGGTTAATTGTATGCCAGAATTTCTTCGGGTTGTTTAGGTGTGTCGCAGGAGGGTTTGTGTAGTAGTTTCTCTTATCATTGGTGATGGCTTTCTTAGTAAGGTTGTGTAAATGTTTGTACTGTTGGAGATGGAGGGGTGTTTGATTTTAGTTCAGAACTTCCAAGTTTTATCCCTCTGAGCCATTAGAGAGTGGGTGGAGTTTGTTAGCCAAGGGGATACGGCTGATTTTATTCTAACATTGCGTATGGGGGCTAGGGAGTTGAGTATGTTAAGGAATATGTTGTTAAATTCCATTACAGCTTCATCAATGGGTAACTGGCTGTGGAATGACCAGTTGATAGCTGAGAGCTGGTTGTTTAGTTTGTTAGAGTCAACGTTTTTAAATTTGCACATGCTTTGCTCTTATGTGGTTTACACATGTGAGGAGTAAAATGGAGGACTTTAATTGAGCAGTGGTCACTAAGGGTATCTGGCAGGGTTTCAGGGAAGTGATACTTATGGGGGTGTGATACTAGAATCCAGTCAAGGACAGATAAAAGATTAGTATATTTAGAGGTATAAGTAGGTGTGGATGTTAGTTGGGTGAAGCCATGTACAGTAAATTAATGGAGGAGGAGGAGGATTCAGTGGAGAGAGTTAACCAGTTAATGTTGACATCTCCCAGGAGTATTGTTTCATGGGGGGGGCAGTGCAGAGTGAGGAAAGGATACTTTCCAGTACTGCAATGTCGCCAGGTGGAATGTAGATTACAGCTATATTAAGTGAGGTGTGAGTATTCAATTTACAGTTTGCAACAAGAAGTTCTGCAGGTGAGACTGCAGGGGAGGCGATAGTTACAGGGGTTAGAGTAATGTAGTCAGAGAACATGATAGCAATGCCACCTCCTTTTTTTTGGGTTCTATCTAGTCTTAAGATGTTGTAACCAGGGGGGAAGGATGTCTTTGTCTGTAATATGGGGTTTTAGTCAAGTTTCAGAGGGTTATGATGTCTGGGGAGTGTAGAGATATCCGGGAGTGGAATTCAGTAGTTTTGTTCCTTATGCTTCTTATGTTAATGGAATATAGAGAGACGTGTTTTGGTGTGATATAGGAGTGGGGAGGGGTGGACTGTGTGGAGGCATCAACATATGGGGAGGAGAGGCCTGGGCCAGGGTTGGGGCGTATGTCATCTGCGAGTAGAAGGGCGAGGAGATTGGGAATTGGATGTGGAGTAGGGATGTCAAGTAGATAGTATTTATGTTTTCCTTTCAGGAAGTTTGGCTTTAAAGTACCCAACTTTGTGTTTACAGGGTAGGTTTTTGATAGAGTAGATGGGAGTATGGTCATGGATAAATGAAGGAGTTGTGTGAAGACTGGGGGATTGGTAGAAGTAGGTGACTGGTAGTTGGGTTTGAGGGGAAAGCTGTAAGAGGAGAGGTTGTATTAGATGTGTGGAAGAGATGTAGTTATATTAGTTGATATATGGATAAGGATTAAGAGCAGAAGGAGTTAGTGTGTCTGCTAGTGAAGGTGAGGCTTAACAAACAGTGTTATGGATGGTGGTTGGGGAGGGTGGAGATGGAGGAGAAATGTGATTGGAGAGTAGGGGTTTGAGGGTGGGGTTTGTGGGGGAGTGGTCTACCTCAAAGGGACAATCCCAGCTTTTCTTTGTTTACATTCTGCAATGTTTACCTAGAGCAGTGTCTAATTCTGAGCATGCTCAAGACTTGTCTGTGTAGGGTAGGGGGAGGGTTACCTACAGGAAGTTTCAGCCTTTTAATCACGGTCCTTTTTTTTCTGATCTACTCACAACACCTTGTAGGTTGACTCAATCATTATTTTAGGTTGTGGGTTGTTATAGGTTCATAGGTTCACAGGTAGGTACTAGGCTATTGGCCCAAGGGCCTATGTAAGCCTAGCCAACAAGGTTCCCTGGCTTACGCCACCCAAGAAAGTTATTTTCCTGTGCCACTGTCGAGCAGAGACACAGAAGTGATCCCCGGGGTGTATTTCCTATTTCCCATCCACTCATCAAGATTTTTCTTGAAGAGTGCTAATGAAGAACTTTGCTTGACATAGATGGGCAGCCTGTTCCAGAGTATGGGAAAACTCTGGGACAGGAATCTATCCCTCCAGCATGTCCTGTTTATTGTGGTGACAAGGTTTAGGTCCCTGGAGCGTGTAGCTTGGAGGGATTGGGATTTCTTTAGGTGTAGCATGTCCAACAGCTCTGGGTTTGACATAGCTTTGTATGTTAGGCAGAGATCACCTCGGAGTAGGCGATATGCTACGAAGTAAAGCTGGAGTTTTTTGAGGCGGTCAGTGTAGGGCATTTGTTTGAGGCCAGTAATCCTCTTTGTGAGGTACTTCTGTGGCCTTTCCAGCTGCTACAGATGTCTTGTGAGGTACATCCCAAAAGGGGCGCTGTACTCTATAATGGGTCTAATGAGTGTCGAGTAGAGGGGAACAATGACCTCTTTTTTCCTGGATGAGAACCCTTTTAAGATGAGGTGTGCCACGTAAAAGGACTTCCTGACTACTGTGGTGATGTGACTATCAAAGGAGAGACTACTGTCCACCTGGGTCCCAAGGTCTCTTATCACACATTCGGTGTTAAGCAGATTGCTGCCTATGTGGTAGTTCATGGGTACAGACTTTTTACCAAAGGGGGTGACACTGCACTTTTTGGCATTGAGCTTGAGGCCATGGCTCTGACACCAGGCATCTGTCTCAGTGAGGCTCTTCTGTAGGGTGTCCACATCATTTGGGGACTTGACTATGGCTCCTAGTTTGCAGTCATCTGCGAACTTCGTTAGCCAGAGGCCTTCTGTGTTAGCCTCTACTTCAGAGAAGTAGATACCAAACAGGAGAGGTCGCAGGACGGTACCTTGTGGTACTCCACTTGTCACTGCTTTGAGGTCAGATTTGGAGTCTGCAACTTTTACAGTGTGGGTTCTGTCAGTGAGCCAGTTAGCAACCCATCTTGTGACATAGGGATTTATACTTAGTTTAGTGAGTTTAGCTATAATTCCAGAATGGGGGATGGTGTTGAAAGCCATGGCGAGGTCAAGATAGGCTGTGTGAACCAACGTACCCTCATCTACGGCTTTGGTGACTGCCTCAAAGAAGTCGATCAGGTTCAGGAGGCATGATCTGCCTTTCACAAACCTGAACTGGGTGGGATCCAGAGTTTGGAGGTTACTAATGTCTTTGTTTATGAGTTCCATGATGATATGTTCCATGGCCTTGCAGACCAGGCTCGTCAGGCTAATAGGTCAATAGTTCCCGGGATCAGTGGTGGCTCCCCCTTTGTAGAGTGGGATAATTGTTGCTGTGCTCCATTCAGTGGGCACAAAGCCTGATGCGAGGCTATTATTGAATATGGTGCTTAAGTGGGGAGCCAGTTTATACTGAAGTTCGTGTAAAATGCAGCCTGGGATGTTGTCCGGTCCCATGGATGCTGTGTTTTTGGCTTTAGAGAGTGCAGCTTTTACATACGTAGTTGTGATTACAGGGACTCTGCATTCTTCCTGTATAGATATGGGCCCTTTAGGGGGTGAGAGGGGGGTAAAGTTAGCACTGAACCTATCTGCCAGGATGTTGGCAATATCAGTTGGATCTGTAATTTTCTTGCCTTTGTGCTGTAACTCAGAGCAGATCTGGGTGTTGCCATCGAGATTCTTGACATAGCTGTAGAATGATTTGTGGTTGTCCTTGGAATTAGTGGCAATTTTGTTTTCATACCTAGCTTTGGAGGATCTTATAAGGGATCTCAGCTTCTTACTCAGGCTGACCAGGGAGCTCCCCCAGGCATAAGAATTTACTCTCTTTTGCAACAGTTTCTTCCTTCTGTTGTACAGTTTGTTTATGGCAGGGGACCACCAGACTGGCTTCCTTTTTTTGGAGGATAGCGTCTTGGTTCTGTTTGGGATAGCATGATCCATGCACTCATGTAAGTGCTTATAGAGCGCATTTGTGTAGGATTCAGCAGTTGTAACTGTATTGTCCATCTGCATGGGTGTCATGAAGTTCACTACTTCTGTCTTAAGAAGCATGAAGTTGGCTTTGGAGAAATTTTTTTACTGTGGTTTCCTTAATGGGGGGTGGGGGTGGGATGTGGATATCAAGGGTGATTAGCTTATGGTCAGATTGGACCAACGAGGAGTTGACTTCAGGTGTGGAACATCCATCACTCATGTTGGTAATGACTAGGTCTAGGATATTGTTGCCCCTGGTGGGGGTGTGGATAAGTTGATCCAGGGCATTGGAGTTTATGAATTCCAGAAAGCATTGAGCTAAGGACTTGGTACATGAGTGTTTTCCCAGTTAATGCTGGGGTAGTTGAAGTCGCCCATTATTAGGGTGTTTGGTTGAACACTAATATTTTACAGTACATCAAGAAAAGAGGAGTGGGAATACTGGGGCATGGTGGGGGATCTGTAGCAAGCTACAATTTGGATTGCAGTTTTGCCCAGAGTTAGTTACACTTGGATAACCTCATATGCATTATGCTGAGTAACTAGCCTGGAGGTGTGGATATCCTTAATGAATATGGACACACCTCTGCTTTTGGTGTTTTGGTCCAGGTTACATGGCCGAAAAGTGTGGTATGAGTTATAGTCTGGTAGTGCAGAGGTGCTCTCTGGAGCCTTGAACCAGGTCTCAGTCACTGCACAGATATCCATGTTCTCCATTTTAAGGAGTGCCTCGAGTGAGTGCATTTTGAGAGTTAGACTTCTAGCATTAAGTAGCATTACCCTTAGTTTTTGCTTGCCTGTTCCTGTTATGGTGGTGAATTTGTTATTTGAACCTTGCCTAAAAAAGGCACTATAGGAGCAGCAAGAGCCTTAGCCAGTATCCGGAATCCCAGGGGTGACAGATGCAGGCCATCTGTGGCAAAGCATTGTGGTCTGTCGACCATGTCATCCCAAGCAGATAGATACTGGATCCCCTTAGAATGACACCAGAAGCTTAGCCAATTGTTGAAGTCAATCATTTTGTCCTTGTACTGCGGTATCATTCTGGGTGATGGCAGAATGCTACTCAGGGCTAGGGTCATACCTGCCTGGGCTACAAGATTGGAGAGCTCTTCCATGTCTCTTTTAATGTAGTCCAGGGAGGTACATCTCAGGTCATTCACACCAACATGGAAAATGACAGAGTCATATTTGTACTTGTTGTGGAGTGACCTGAGTGCGTGGGTTATGTGGCGGATCCTGGCACCTGACAGGCAGGTGACAGTAACCTTCTCCTTGTTTAGCCTGGTGAGTGGGACATCAGTGTGCCTGACTATAGAGTTGCCTATGACTAGTGTGTTGGGTACGTTGTTTTGCCTTATTGGCTGTGGTTGAGTAGCACACTGAGTCTGTGGGCTATGTGTCATTTGGGTTGTGTTGGGGGATGGAGGTTGCTTGCGTTTCTGCTTTGGAGGTCTCTGTTGTTTAGACAGATTATTATTGAGAGCCTCCGTGAATGTTTTTGTGTTACTATGTGTGGATTTTGGTGGTGTAGATTTAGTGAGACTATGTGATGAGTGTGGTGTGGTGCAAATGTTTACCTTCTCCTCATCACTGTCAAGTTCAATCTTGGTTTGGAGAGAGCTTTACCTCCAGTTTGGCTAGATAAGTGCATCTCTCACAGGTTTTTGTGTTGGGTGGTAGGAGGAGAGGGTTGTCTGTGTACACGAGGCAATTTCTACATTGCCTCAAGATGCCCAGATTTATCAGATAGACAGGAGAGAACACTGGGAGCTGACCCTTGGACATGCCTGAATAAAAAACTATTTTCCTCTAGATAAGTGATTATTTTCAAAGAAAGATATCTTCTAAATGTTTTTAATGACCTGCCTTTTTCTGACTTTAGTTTCTGTGGAAAAGATTAGTAAACAGAGTTATTCAGTCTTTTTTGAGATGTTAATTAGCTTAGCCAGTGGCTTTTGTCTTTGCCAAACTATAGTACTTCATGGATTTTATTACCTGCTGCTACTGCGGTGGTGGTGCTGTTGTAGCGCTGTCGCCTCACAGTAAGACGTTGTCCCATTCAATTCTCAGCTAGAGCATCTTCTGTGTGGAGACATGCGTGAATGGGCGTATCTTCGTTGAAGGTTGTGCGTCAGGGCTGGCAATTCGGCACGTAAAAATCTACTGCAAATCATTAGCAGACTGGAGTTCCGCTGTGGCGATCATTAACCGGGAAAAGCCGAAAGACACAACAACAACAACTTCTGTAGAAAGCATGTGTGATTGAACTGACAAACGTTAGTACATGGAGTTCTCTCTTCCTTGCATTTTGTGTTATTTAGTGCCTACTTTGGAATCCACATTGAATGCATTTTCTGTACAGGCATTGCATCTTGCAAAATGACTGCATTTGTTCATTATCACTTTCTTTTGCTCCATGTATTTAACAATCTGTGCAGTTTTTCTCATTCATAATGAGAATGAAAGCATTTTATAATGTGTTTAGCAGTACCTTTCTACAAAGAAGTATTATATATTTTTTTTCTGTTACTTTCACTTAACCTATTACTTTTTAGTGCCGAGTTCTGCATTTGCAAGTATAGCTGCAGCCTTTTGTTTCATTAGTTTAATTATTAGTCCTACAGGCTGTGATCCAAATTTCTGTACTGGCTGATTGTTCAGCAAAATGACAGAACTGCCACTTTATTTGAGCTGCATCACATACCTCTCTTTCATATCACTGCAGTAAAATAATGAAAGCTAAATGTAACATTTTCTTCAGTACATGCTCTTGAGTGACTCGTCTACTTGTTTTTCAGCAGTTTCAAACAGTGAGAGTCCCATGACTGATGCTTTCATACCTTGCATTGCATGTCTGCAGTTCCTTCAGTGACATTCCCATGACTGATGCTTTCATACCTTGCATTGCATGTCTGCAGTTCCTTCAGTGACATTCCCATGACTGATGCTTTCATACCTTGCATTGCATGTCTGCAGTTCATTTCTGATGCTACTCTCTGCAGCTTTATCACCATTCGATTATACATCACTGCCTTTCTTTTTGTCCTGATCAAAATTCACTGTTTCTTCACTACCTAACCAAATATATCCTTTAAGAGTCCCTTATTTTCTTTGCCAGTAGTTCTAAATATAATGCAAATAGCAAAGGGGAGAGAGGACACCCCTGCCTGGTTCCTCTGCTCAAGCAGTGATTATCGGAGAGAACCCCTGTCCAGTTTAGTTTTCACCTCCGATCCCTCATATGTACTCCTAATCAACCTTATTATTTTATCAGGGAATTAAAATACTTCCTTTGCTCTGCTCCTAAAGTCCCAGCCTACTCTGTCAGATGTTTTCTCTGCATCAAGACCAACAACAGTGGCATTTTTTTACATTCTGGTTCCCTCTGGTTCATCAGTGTTCTGTTAATGGTGTCAAAAGTTTGCCTCCCCACCACAAAACCACAGTGATCCATATCTATCAATTTTTGGCATCACATTTCCATTTTTTTAATCATTATAGACATAAACACTTGATAATCATGGTTTATTATTGCAATGTGCCTGTACGAAGCTGGATCTGATGGATCTTTATCCTCTTTAGGTATTACAGCTACCACCGCTTTCTTCTAAAATGTTGGTATACCTCCTCCTCTTATAATACAGTTAAAAAACCTTCCAGACCTTTATCAGTTTTTTCCATTTTAACTTCCACAGGAAAACTATCTATTCTTGGGGACTTTCCTGTAGATTGGTTATACATCACCATTGTTATCTCATCTCCACCTATCCTAAATGCTCACCTAGAACTTACCTATGAATTGGAGAAGATGCCTGGATAATGAATCCGGTATGAGACTAGGATAAAAATGTCCCCAGTACCTTAATGACCATGGCCTATAGTTTGCCTAAAGCTATTTATTTTCATTTGGGAAAGTTTTCTTTTTCCTAAGGCTCTCCCAAATCATGTGGCATGTGAAAAAAGTATAGTGTAAGCTAACAATGATGCTTCATGTATTGAGAGGTAGTCAGACATGCCTTATTGCCAAAAATCATTCATTATTTCCTCAATTACCCACTTAGCCTCATTGCAGAGGTGTAGAAGATTTGGAGCTTATCCTGTACAGGGTTCCAG
Organism: Protopterus annectens; assembly: GCF_019279795.1. NCBI lineage: Eukaryota > Metazoa > Chordata > Ceratodontiformes > Protopteridae > Protopterus > Protopterus annectens. The sequence goes on along the minus strand of NC_056751.1, from coordinate 531,600,188 downwards.
TGAACTGCCAGGCATATGGACACACGATTCAGTAAGACCAAGTGAAGAAGTGTAATTTCACAGCACATTATGTCATTGGATGTGGGAGGAAATGCAGCATCAGAATTCACACACAGATTGTACAGATTGAGATAAAGTACCACCGTTTACAACTGAAATGGGGACATAAGTAATGCAAGGAGGTAATGTTGATTACTTCATGACCGTGCTATTTCAGATATAAATTAGCATGTAGCTAATATGAAGATTCTGGCCCTCCAGAATAAGCAAAGTAAAATAGCGTTTTCATTCATAATCCCATGATACAGGTATAGCATACTGAATAACTGATCCCAACCAGGCTCTAGCACTTCACTGATGCCAAATGAAACATTTCCTACAGTGATCCATTTAGCAGTTTTTTTTGCCTGCACGAGCACTTCACTAACACCAAAAGAAACGTTTCCCCCAATAATCCCTTGAGTTGTTTGTCCATGTCTCCATAAGCAGTCAACTCTCATCAAATGGAGCACTTTCCCCCAATGATTCTGGGACAAGCATTTTACTAAGATCAAATGAACCACTTCTAAATACACATTCAGTAGTTTGTCCATGTAGGCCCAAGCACTTCACAAACATCAAATGAGATATTTCCCCCATCAATCCATTTCATAGTTTGTCTGTAGCTGCAAAAGCACTTCACTGACACCAAAAGAAACATTTCCCGCAATGATCCCCTCAATAATTTGTCCATGCCTGCACAAGACCTTTACTAACACCAAATGGAACTTTTCCCCCAATGATCCCTTCAGCAGTTTTTCCATGTGTTTCCATGCACTTCACTGACATGAAAAGGAACATCTCCCCAAAACAATCCACTCAGTAACATGTCTGTGTCTGCACAAGCATATCACTGACACCAAAATGAAACATTTCTACCCATAGTGTTCACACAAAGACTTCAGCGATTACAGAATGAATAATTTCCTCAAATGCACCCTTCTGTAGTTGGTCTGTTGTTGCTGAAGTCATTCACAGGCACCAAATAAAACATTTCCCTCAATGATCATTTCAATTTTATGTCCATTTCTATACAAACATGTTTCCTGACACCAAAAGAAACATTTTCCCCATGACCCTTTTTAGTAGTTTGTCCATATCTGCACAAGTACTTCACTAACACCAAATCAAACTTCCCCCCCAGTGATCCTTTTAGTAATTTTTCCATTTATGCCCAAACACTTCTCTGACACCAAATGGAACATTCCCATCCAATGATCCCCTCAGTAGTGTCTCCATGTATGCCCAAGCACTCCTCTGACACCAAATGGAACATTCCCATCCAATGACCCCTTCAGTAGTTTCTCCAGGTCTGCCCAAGCACTTCACTGACATCAAAAGAAACACTTCCGTCAATGATCCCTTTAGTGAAGAAGTCAAGAGGTATGTAAACCTATTAACTGCTGCTGCCACGGCTGGATCAGTCTTACCCCCCCACCTCAAAACACAGCTGTGGAACAGAACATGCATGCTAATACAAATCCTGTTGTTCAAGCAACTTTGCAATTTCTACCTTGAGCTAAGAGGTCAAGAGGTATGCAAACCTCTTAACTGCTGCTACCACTGCTCAATCGTTATCACTTTTCACATTTGTATATACACACACACACACACGCATGCACACACTTTTATGTTTTCTTTTACTTTTACACTCACTAACAAAAGTTTTTCTGAGTCTAGGCATACTGGCATCTGGAACATTTCAGCAGCATGAGGGAGATGCTGTAGGAGTATCCTAGACAGCTGCCATTCAAATTCCCTTGCATTTCCTGGCAGCAGTGTGCACCAAAGTGGATGATTACATCCACTTCTCAGCAACAGTCATGGATTAAACAACTGCCATGCAATAATTCTGTGTTATAGCCAATTTCCCCTGCATCCTTGGTGCAATAGACTGCACTCACTTTCCATTTAAAACACTTGCTGTACCTGATGCAGAACTGTATATCAGAAGAAAGGGGTGTAACGTTGTGTGCTCAGCAGATCCCTCATTACTAATATCATGTTGACACAATCTGGTAGTGTCCATGATGCTGCAATATGAAGGGGAAAGTGGCCTGAGGGCTGCTTTCCAACATGGTAAAATACTTGAGGGACTACTAGTCAGTAAGGACAGGACCACAGCTATGATGTAATCAGAATCCACACCTATCACCATTAAGCATGAGGGCAACATATGTCTGGTGTCTTGATTTGAGGCCAGTAGCACTGTTATCTCATGTGGGGAGGCAAAGATGGATCACCTCCAGTGGTATTCCTCATCCTCTCTTAGCAGCAGTTTGTAGGCTGCACTGAGGATCATGGAAGAGTAACATCACTGACAGGTCTCATGGGATCTCTTGTGATTGCCCAAACTATTGATCATGTTTGGAAGGTCTGTTCACACTTCATTCCTCAAGACAAATATTGCCTGTCCATCCAAGAAGACTGCAATCATGCTGTGGTGGAACCTTGATTATAATTTCATTCTCTCTGTATGAGAAATTGTCTTCCCTACTTCTGATTTACACAAGGAAGACAGAGTGTAATATGCAAATGGTATACTTTATATGGAGGCTCGCATATGAATATGATGATGTTACAAGCATATGTCAATTGACTATCTCACCTCTTTTACAATTCAAAGCTGTGCTAAACAATCAGTTTCATCTGTATTACTGTTATGAATAGATAATCAGAATAAATATGATAAAATGTCTAAATATGTAATATATAAGTAGTAATAACATCATCACATGTACAATCTATTAAAAAGTTGCATAGGTCACGTGGACTTTGAACCCATGGCAGTGGATATCATAACAAGTATGGGAGAAGCACACAGCCAATGTGCTATAGTAATGGTGTTTCACAGTTACATGCACATCCAAACAGAATGAGCATGTGTACTCTAAGAATGTCAGATGCCTGTGATGTAGAACCACAGTCAGTGATACACATCATAACAAATGTTACTCTCATAATGCGGTATGCAACACACATAATGGAAGTTATATAGAAACAGTGCAGAAAAAAGTCAGCATAGGTATGTGATAATAGTAATCCATTCCACCACAATGCCAGCAGGTGACGGGTTATCTTTGAAGCTAGCTGTACATCAGTTATACCTTAAAGTGAGTTAGAAGTTTGATAAAACAAATGAACACGGTAATTAGGACTGTCCATAGAGATTCATGTGACATAATAAATGTAAACAGGATATATTACTATGCAGCTAAATTAATAACAGATACAGTCTTACCGCAAAAACACAGGGCAGTAAGGGAAAGGAAGGGTAGAAATCGAATGCCATCATGGCAGTATCGACTAGAGAAAACTGTAAAGCAATTAATACAAGAAGTGTCACTGTTACAAGAGTACAGAAGAGAGAATAGATCAAAAAGTCAGGAAAGACAGATGTGATAAAAGCAATGCGCGGTATCAGAGCAGATCAGGATATATCGTGCACTATTGCAAATAATCAACTAAAAAATATCAGCACAGACAGAAAAACTAAGAATATATGCAGATAAATATAAAGGAAAAATACAATATAAGCAATTTATTGATGACCCCAAAAAGTTTTTATAGAGAAGTGGGAAACAAGTAAAAGGAATTGAAACACCAACACAAAAGAAGAAATAGATACAGTTTGGAGAAGTATTTATGAAGATCCCGTGGAACATAACAAAGATGCTAAATGGATAGAAGTAAAACAAACAATAAGAAGTTCAAATCTACAGGATATGAACTGGGATGAAGTAACAGCCAGAGAGATTGAAACAAAGTTAAGAAAAGCTCATAACTGGAAAACTCCAGGCTCAGATGCAGTAGTTAACTTTTGGTAAAAATTATTAACATCTTTACATGAAGATTTAGCCATGAGTAAGAACTATTTATATGTGCACCCTGAACAGACACCAGCCTGGTTAACAACAGGAAGAATAATACTTCTACTTAAGAGCGAACCTTCAAGCTATCCTAGAAACTATAGACCAATAGCTTGCCTTCTGACAATGTATAAAGTACACACTGGAATGGATGCCGACAAGAATTTATAGTCATTTCAAAGAAAACTCAGTCATGGCAGTAGTGCAAAAGGGTAATATAAGAATGTCATGTGGAACAAAGGATCATTTGCTGTTAAATAAAGTCATAATGGAAAACTGTAAAAAGGGGACGAATCTCTAGGCCTATTAGCCTAGTAACATTCTATGAACATATGAATCAGTGCACATATGTTGTGTGTACCCATAAGCACACAAAGACACAGACACACATACACCCACTAAATGGTAAGGTCAAAGTGATGTAGCTTAAAATTCAGCTCATTGTGTGCAAACCTCATGGGCTACAATACTGTTTAGCTTAGCAAAGGTGGGGTCTTAAGGTAGTAGATAAAACATTTGCCGGAAGCTAACAAAGCAAATATCTGTCAAGGGGTGCCAAGGAAAGGCAGTGATCCCTGGAATGTAGTATTAGCAAAAACAGCACTTCCATCTCCATAACCTGTTATGTTATCTCAGGCACAGTAACTTGCTACATTCCAGATGTCTTAATCACATACCCGTAATAATGCACATAATCATTACCCCCCTTCCCCCATTTTTCTACATGGAGTCAGAGTGTTGTGAACTATCGCAACCTCTCGATTCAATACCAATGTCCTACCTTCTTTGAGAGTGATGCCTGAATGTCTTCTCTCACATAATCCACCCCTCTTTGCTGGATGTCCTCATTTATTCTTCGCTATTTCTCCCAAAAGCTTTTCACCACATTGACTTCTGTTTTCCTGCACATGTCAGAAACAATGTAATCTGTTTGTTTTGACTTTCTCTGCAATTGAAGCTAGTTTGGCTTCTGCAATGATGTCATAATTTTATTCATGTATCCCACAGAGTGCATCCAACTATCATCTAAGTCACTTCATCTCAATCACTTCCACCTTCCTCAACTGCTTAGCCTTCAGTGCCTAATTTTCTGTACCATAAAGAAGTGTTGGTCATAATGGACACCTTACTTTTCAGCTTCTTTGACATTAATCTGTCACACACTACCAACTCACAATCTGTGCCATTTGGCTGCAGCCCCCTATGATTCTAGCTTTGACCTCCCCATTTAGACTTGCCTTTTCCTCAGCTACCCCTCCTAGATACTTGAAACTGTTTTTTTTCCAAACACCTTTATTGAGTTATCATTTGTGACATAGGCAAATTTTTATTCATATAAAAGTAATCACACTATTATTAATATAACAAATATTGTACGTATATTGCTATGCGTCATGTAACCTAAGCAACATTATACAAATTATTCAGTTCCTGCCTTTTTTCTTTCTTTCTTTTAACAAGAAACATCTTTATTAACCATCACTTACAACATAGGCCATCATACATTTATACAAATGAAAACAAATCACACTGACACAATCATAGTTGCAAGCATTTTACATCACAATCCATATTGATACCCTCCCTGTTGCAAATATTATACATCATTTATAATCTTCCCAATCTTTCTCAGTCAAACATTACATAGCTCATTTAAGTCCTGCCGCCTTTTAAACCTCATTCCTCCCTTGTATGCATTGTTCCCACAATTCCCATTTTTCCTATGTAGTTTGCTCCCACCATTTTCTAAAGATCTCAGTTCCAGCTGTTTTATCTCTGTTACTATATTCACTACTTCTAGTATTGCTGGTTTAGATTTTAATTTCCATTTTCTAGTAATTACTTTTTTGGCAACCACCACTATTAGGCACAGCAAGGCCTTACCATGCCTAAGCAATTCTGATTCTGTATCATGTCCCTCGTCAGACCAATCTGCCCATGCAGCATCTCCAACAGTGCATCCTGCAGGGAATCCCTAAAGTCTGCCAATTCTATACTCCCAGAAAATATGTTCCCAATTACCCCTTTCTTCTTTGTCATACCTCCAACATCTGCTGTCTGCCTGAGTAAAAATTCTCTGGAGTCTACTTGGGGTATAATAATATTTATGTAAACATTTCCAGGCAAAAATCTTGTGTCTGCTAGACTTTGTTGCATATTTGGGAGACATACTTGTATCCTCTCATTGTTACTTTGTGCATTGCTTATCCAGTCTCTCTTCCCAATCCTGTCTAACTTCCTCTGATTGATTCTTATAGTTATCATGCAATATTTTATATGCTCTAGATACTTGAAACTGTTATCCTGTTCTGCTATCTTCACTTCAGTCTCAATTTTCTGCTACTTTGGATTTCTCAGTTTGCTGCTATGACAGCTGTCTTGTCTGTACTGAGTTTCATTCGATGTGACTTCAGTTTTGTATTCATACCCGAATCATCTGCTGAACTTCGTCTGCTTGTAATGCCAAATCTGCATACATCAGCTTTGTTGACCTGTCCCTCCAACCAGTATAAACAGTGAGCTCAGAGCTGAGGCTTGATGCACACCCACCACTACTGGAAACTCCTCTGCAAGTCTGAATATCCCTGTGCACATCCCTCCTAACCTACTCTCTTCTCGCAACACTTTTCCTCTTTCCTTTCCTCAAATCCCAGCTAGCAACTTCATGCTTGCTTCTAGCATACAACTCCTTGTTTGTTCCCTGCAACTTTTAACAAAAAAAAAAAAAAAAAAAAATTTGTTTTCGTTTTTGACTAACTTATAATTGTAATTCTACAATGATTTTTCTTTAATCCTCATGTAAACTATGTGTGTAACATAACCTTTGTATAATCTGTATGTAGAATAGAATCTTTGTATTATTTGTATGTGGAGCTTTTCTCCCCAGGACTCCATTGAAAACGGGTTCTTTAGGCCCAATGGACTATCCTGGTTAAACAACTGCAAATAAATATATAAATAAAATAAATATTGTTAGTACTTGTGCCACTGGGTCCTTGTACATAGTTATGCACTAATTCTATCAGTGTTTCTGGGATTTAGTACACTGTAGGACTGTCTAAATCAGCTTTATCATATGCTTTCTACAAGTCTGAGAATGCTCATTTGGACTCCTTCCTCATCTTTAGCTTCTTCTCCACTATCTGTCTCACTGACAACATTGGATTGACCATGCTACTTCCTGATCTGAATCCAAACTGATCATCTACTGTCTTACTTTATGTTTATGGGTGTATATCAACAGATCCATATAGGAATCCTATGTCCCCAAACTCTGGCACCAGGCCTATATTCTATCTCTCCATAAAGGTGGCAAAAACACCAATATCTCGAACTTTCTCCCCATAGCTATCCTCTCCCCAGTCTATAAGATCCTGGAAAAATGCATTCCTTTCCAACTTATGTCCTTCTTAACTCAAAACCATCTTCTCAGCCCTACCCAACATGGATTCTGACCAGGTTATAGTACACAGCTCCCTCTCTTTCCTTGACATAATC